>NC_081196.1:7749090-7754090 GCF_902713425.1 Acipenser ruthenus
AAGAAAAATAGAAAAGAAAAAAAAAGACAAAAAAGAAACTGTAAAAAGGTTAAAATGCTAAAAGGTTATATTATTGTGTCTTCAGTTTATGTTTCCACTGTAGTATCAGAGCCAAAAAAGAACCGTGTTTATGATCAAGACACAGGTTTCAGGGGGTTTATTTGTTTTGTTTTTTTTGGTGGTGGTGTGGTCTCTGGGGGACAGAAACAAGACTTTACAAATTCAAACATCAATGTCTTTAAGAAGTAACCGCTCTTTGTTGGCTCACACTGTTTAAGCCAATCTTCAGACTAGGTATTGTAGTACTGAGCACCAGTGACACTACACAGGTTATACACTTTGTGCAATTGTGCAGCTCTTTCATTAAGGTGTGATTCAGTCTCCAGTCACATGCGCTGTGCAGAGCCTGCGTCTGTCTGTGGGTGGGAGGTGGCAATAGGTACACCTGCTTCACTTGTACTCGCATGATGGTGCTCCAGCACAGTATTTGCACATTCAATTTCTTGTTCAGGGTGACTCACACACACCAGAAACCAGGTTCTTTTTTGTTTTCTGGGTCTTATACACATTGGTTAAAACAATAGTAGTTCCCCTTTTCCTTTAATGTATTACCTTGTTATACTTGCTACCTTAATGTTTTCTGGGTGTATTTTCTTCCCCTTAACCATTTTCAAAATGTGTTCCCTTATCTCTTTTGTCCTGACACCATAAATAATTGGATTGAAACAACATGGAAAAAGGATGCACAATAGACTTGTTAGAATATGAACATCGGGGGACATGGAGTTCCTGATTCTATATGCAAGATATGAACACAAAGCTAAGAGATACGACACAAAAATGACAATCAAATGAGTGCCGCAGGTATGGACTGCTTTTTGACGTGCTTTTCCTGATGCAGATTTAAGCACTGCACAGAAAATGCTAATATATGAATAGCAGATGCACAAAAGGTCTATACCTGGTATACAGAAAATGGCCAGTAGTCCCATTATGCTGTTCTTGGCTGTTTCCCCACAAGCCAAACCAACTAGTGCCATGTGTTCACAATAGAAATGCTCAATAACATTTGAAAAACAGAATGAAAGAGTACTAGCAAGGATGATAATGAGAGAAACGAGTAATCCATTTCTTATCAGGAATGCAACAGATAGCTTATAGAAAGTAGAACTATTCATGTAATCATTATAGCGCAATGGGTTACAGATGGCAACATAACGATCCAAAGCCATCACCAGAAGTATGGTTGATTCAAAGGAGCTTATCAAATGGACAAAAAACATTTGGACAAGACAACCACCCAGAGAAATTCCATTTAGGTTCAATACAAGGTTAAGGAACATATTCGGGACAAATGTTATTGGTGCACTTAGATCCATAATTGCTATGGCAAAGATTAAAAAGTACATGGGGGAATGTAAACTTGTTTGTGTTTTGATTACAAAAATTATTACAGAGTTACCAACTACAGCCACTAGAAACATGAGAAAGAAAGGAATGTAAATATAAGGTTTGTATTCAGAAAATCCTGGAAATCCAATAAAAATGAAGTCAGTATAAGAATGGTTTCCTACTGGTTTTTCTTGCATTGTGATTCCAGTGCTGTTGGCTTTAAACATGCCAGATACCTGTAAAACAAAATAACATTATTGCTTCATATCTATCTTTCTATCTAGCTATCTATATAATGTTTCCTGTATATATAAAATTAAACAACCTGTTTCTTTTTTACAAAGCCAAACACCTTATTTTAGCAAAACACTACCAGATTTAACAATGTAAGGTAGAAAGTCTGATATTTCTTTTCTTTTTAAATATATCCCAGAGCTGCCACCACTGTGAATGGATTTCCAGCACAGGGTTAGTCGGGTTATTTAGGAGAACTGATTCTGGAACCCTACCAGTCGAATGTAATTTGAAGGCATAGGGACATATTTCAAGCATTTACTCCAGTCTATAAATAACTATTTTTTATAAGGAAAAAAAAGAACATTTTACAAACTAATAAAACAAAAGGTCTTTATTTGTTTCTTATTTTGTAACATTAACTTTTCCCCATAATTATGCTTACCATGCTTTAATGTGGTTTACCATCCATTGCACCTCCCATTACCATACGTCTCTGTAATTTACTACACTTGCTTGACCTTGTCCTCTACTACAGTTGTAATTGTACCATGGTATACTGCCCCATGGCTATAATAGTTAGTATCATGTGCAAACCAGTAGCTGTTTTTATTAATTGAATTTAAATTTCATTTTACTACATGTTTTTTTATGTATTGCCCACATTACATAAATAGCTTACATAGCGTTCCAATCAATTTATAATATTATAAATATTATTACATTTTTGTTTCAGCAACTAACACACATAATATCATTAATAATACTCACACTATTTAAAAAGGAATCCCTTCTTCACTCTCCAGTTTGACTACACTGTTATCCGACGCTTGACAATAACTCCTTTAAATCCCTTTCCTATTCCCCAGAGGTGTGGCTTTCTGTTGATTAATTCTGCTTCTTAATTGGAGTTCAGATGCCCATTGCTTAATATAACCCTTAACTACATGTTATGAGATCAGAATTTTTAAAATACTGTATCTTTTTTGTTTTGTACCTGTTTCCATAAATAACACTCTAAACCTTGTGCTGTTGATCCAATGGACACTTTCCACACGCTGAGCAAAAGCAGCCAAGTCATACTTTATGTAACAGCTCACTGTCAAATGTAATTTGTCCATGATTCAATTAATTTTGGAAGATTTTGGGAGTTCTGTTATTTATGTTTTTTTTTTGTTTAATTAAACTCTGATTGTAACAAGTCAGAATGTGCACTAACCCACACCTATGTTTGTTGTGAATCCCTTTCCTAACACCATCAATGCAGCACCTGCAGCAGTATTTCTTCTAGTCTAAACCCATTCTGCTCTCCTATACTTAAACCTAGGTTGGCAGCATGTCTCAGGTGGAGCATCTGGCTCTCAAATCATTTACACAAAACACAGAAATGAACAAAATACAATTGAAACTATAGACACTGAGGGCTGTGCGCACTGTAGCAGGAAGCGGAAAGAGAGGCTGCATTGTCCAGAGGGGAGGAGGAGAGATGCTGCGTGGTGGTACCAGTGGAGAGTCGAATAGATGAGGCACCAGGAAGAAGACCCGGACCTGCGTCCAGTGATACAGTGGCTGGAGGACCAGCAGAGGTTCCCCTGGGAGGAAGTAGCTTGGCACTCCACTGCCACCCGAGGGCTGTCGTAGTGGTCTGGACTGGCCCTGAGAGATGGAGTCCCCCAGCGCCAATGGAATGAGCCAGCGATGGGGGGAGGTGAGGTGGCAGGTGGTGGTCCCCCAAACACAGTGCCAGGAGGTGCTCGACTCCCATCATGGAACCCCAAGTACTGTGCCAGGAGGTGCTCCACTTCCATCATGGAACCCCAAGCACTGTGCCAGGAGGTTCTCCACCCCCATCATGGAACCCCAAGCACTGTGCCAGGAGGTGCTCCACTTCCTTCATGGAACCTCAAGCACTGTGTCAGGAGGTACTCGACTCCCATCATGGAACCCCAAGCACTGGACACTTTGGGGTGACGAAGACGCTGCGGGGGACTTCTGGGGACAGTGCAGACGGGACGTTGAGGACCACTGTCGGTGCTGCAACACCTGCACTGCCCGGAAAGGACCCCCGAGGCGGTCGCGCACCCCCCTCCAGCAGTACCAGGTCGGCGGACCCATGAAGAGGGTCGCTGTGGATGTCTTGGGCCCCTTTCCATGCTCAGAGAAGGGGAACCAGTTCATCTTGGTGGCCCTCGACTGTTTCACTAAGCGGCCAGAGGTGGAGACGGTCGCTAAAGCACTGCTGGAGGGGTTCTTCAGCCGGTTCGGGATCCCCCAGGAGCTCCATGTAGACCAGGGGCACAACTTCCAGTCTTTGTGGAGATGTGCCGGTGCCTGGGGACTAAGAAGACAAGGAACACCCCACTACACTCACAGAGTGGAGCAGCTGGCTGTGACCACCGCCAACCACCAAAGGGACTGGGACACCCACCTACCTCTGGTGCTGCTGGCTTGTCACTCTGCTGTGCAGGACTTGACTGCATGCACTCCAGCCCTACTCGTGCTGGGGCGTGAGCTCCACACACCTGCTGAAATGGTTTTCGGCCACCCCCCAGATATCCCCGGTGTATCCCAGGGTCCTGAGTATGCCAGGAGGCTGCAAGACTGGCTTCACCCGGGACCAGCTGCAGGCTGCTGGGGTCAGGCAGAAGCAGAACTATGACCTCTGGACTCAGGGGCGCCAGTTTAACACTGGAGAGCTGGTCTGGGTCTACAGCCCCAGAAGGAAGCGGGGTCATTGCCCCAAGTTGGACAGCCACTGTCTCAGGCCTTGCCAGGTCCTGGAGCGGATTGGGGAGGTCGTAAATCGGGTGCAGATGCCATGGAGAGGGCGCAAGGTGGCCCTGCACCGGGACCGACTGGCTCCCTACCCGGGAGGGGATCCAATGCAGAATGACCTGGAGGTCATTTCCTCCTGCCCCATCCTGGTTTGCTTGTTCCTGATAGCTCCTTGCCTAAGGCCTCTGCACCACTGGGCTCTTGCTGTCCATCCCCTGTGGCTGACAGGGGAAGAACACGCCCAGAAAAATCGTTTTCGAGACTTTGTCGTTCCCTTGGACTCTGTGTTTGTCATGTCTTGTTTTTTGTTGCATATATTGTACAAGAACGGGGCACGCCACCAGCAGTAGGGTAGTGCGTGTATGCAGGTATGGTGGGTGGAACCCTCCCCCCAGGCTAGGGGGGGGGGCAAGCCGCGAGCAGGAGAAGGTGCACAGACTTGAGAGCGAGTGGTTGAACATGCCTGTGAGGGACAGAGTAATAGGCTAAAAGTGATGAAGAAAGCCTGGAGTGTGCAGCAAAGACTTTGTGTGATGTACGCATCTGAATAGTAGAAGACCAACTTTAGATAATTGGTGTCCAGCTGTGGCCGCTAGCAA
>NC_081196.1:7759090-7779090 GCF_902713425.1 Acipenser ruthenus
TTACAGTAACCAGGAACCCTGTTTCCCGTTTGAAGTTGTGTTTGTTTGACAGTTTGTAAGTGTGGGGTGTGTAACTCTGAGATTCTTCTGCACATAAAAAAGACTCAACTTTATCCTAGTTATCCTTTGATTTTAGCCCAGGCCCTTTGCAATGTGTACAAACCTTGGCAACTAATCATATACAGCATATTGATGATCGGTTAGTTTACAAATTCAGGTCTACTTTGCCCTGATGCAGTGCTTTTTAAACTGAGGGAGGGGGCTTGAAGTAAATTCATGGGGCGATGGGATGGGGGGGGATGGGTTGGCACTGATTCAATGTCTGTATGACAAAGTTCAATTTGTATAGCAAACACATTGCAGCCTTACTGTGTTCCTATAGTCTTTTTAAGCCAGCCACATTAACCATCTATCTCTTACTGTAACTGAAGTAGTGCCATTACCGACATCTTACACAAATAACATACAAGGACATGGGTGAACATCAGAGGTGTTTTATTGCTCAAGTAGAGAGTGCTATTTTCTAACAGTGTAAATGCAGTATTTCACATTTCTGTCTCTGCTTGTTATGTATATACATACATGCATTCAAGGGAAAAAAAACAACTTTAATATACTTTCATATTCAGGTTTCCTTTATTGCTTCTAATAATACTATTATACTTTAATTTCAACATTACATCCTCAGATTGTTATATGTTCATACAATGCAAAAAAAAAAAAAAGACAGTAGATTTAGATAACTTTATGTTAAGTCTTTACAGTAACAACATTACTGGAGACAAGGATTCTTCTTCTTCTAAACATTTTCACAATGACTTGCCTGATTTCTTTGGTTCGGACTCCATAAATAATGGGATTTACACTTGCTGGGACAACTAAATACATAACACTTAACAGAGTGTGAACATCTGTAGGAATTGTATTGCTGACCCTGTATGTTACAAATGATACATTACCTGAGATGTAGAAAAAAAACATAACTATCAGGTGGGTGCTGCAGGTATGAAAAGCTTTCTGACGCTCTTTTGCAGATGCGGTTTTGATGACCACAGTTATGATCCTAATGTAAGAAAAAAGTATGCAACTAATATCAAACCCGACAATAGTGAAAGCCATTAACAACCCTGTTACGTTATTTTTAGTGGTACTACCACAAGCCAAGGAAACAAGTGCCATATGTTCACAGTAACACTGATTGATTATATTTGATCCACAGAAAGAGAGAGGATGAGCAAGAATAATCAGGGCACACGTCCATGCCCCACCTCTTATAACTGAGAAAATACCCATTTTTAAAAAGACAGATGTGTTCATGATTTCAGCATAGCGCAGTGGGTTACAAATAGCGACATATCGATCCAAAGCCATTATTAAGAGGATAGTCGATTCAAATGAAGAGATGCAGTGAACAAAAAACATCTGAGTTAGGCAGCCAGCCAAAGAAATCCTGTTCCAGTCGAATAACAGGCTAAGCAGCATGTTGGGAATAATAGCTGTTGGTACAATAATATCTATAACTGCCATGTAGGAAATTAATATATACATAGGAGTGTGGAGACTCTCAGCTGTTTTGATCACATAGATGATAACTGAATTTCCTATCAAAACAACCACATATATAAGGAAAAAGGGAAAGAAAAGTAAACGTCTGTACTCGTAGAGTTCTGGAAATCCAATCAAAATAAACGTGGTGTGGGAAAGGTTACTACGTTCTACAGATTCCTCTCGCATGGCTGGTGACTGCTTACTGTTCAGTTTTACCTTGAAAGGGAAAATTGAAAAAGTGATTCCTATGTGTAAAAGCAAACACTAATCTGGTTATTATTGGTAAACCAAACTAAAAAAAAAACCATTAAACAACATTTTACACACAAGTTAAATCATTTACGGCTGCTTTTACTGACCCTGATTAGCACTAATCTCGGATTATTATTAGGTAGTCCAAGATTAGTGGTAATTGGGGTCTGTGAATCCATCAGTGAATCTATTAAATGTACATTTACATATATAATCCACAAATACAAATCAGCCGACACATACTGTAGAGCATCATTTTAGTCAAATAGCTCTCCATAAAGTTAACCGGATTATATGAAGAATTCTGTGCAGCAAAGCACTACTCAACCAGATCACTTACAGAGCAACAAGAAAACCCTAACTTCCCAGGACCATTGGTTCATCTGCACAACAGTGTGTGAACACTGACTGTATCTTACTTCTCAAAATTCACCAGATATTTAAAGAAAAGGGCAGTTCTACATAATCAACTACAGTCTATGGTACTTACAAAAATATTATCCAGAAAGGCACACTCTTAAAAAACCCTAAGGGTGGCTATATTTATAGCACTTTTGGAAATTCTCGATAGAATTGCTATCAGTCTTCTATTGGCTATTTTTCTACTCCTACTTTATTACAGTGGTCTGGGCAGCGTAGTTAACCCTGTAATGGTAACTCCTTGCAATAGACTTGTATTTCAAATATGGCAAAGTATGTGGGAATGATCTCAGCAAAAAACGATGCAAGGCAATATAGACTGAGAGAGAACATCATTTAATGGCTTAGTAGTAGAAATTCCATGTGTGGGAAGTGATGTTTTTATATAATAGATTGCAGTTGTATACACACAATCTATGCTTCACATACATATCATATCATGATTTAATTTCAGTTGAAAATATTGAGATGTGTACTACAAAGGGTTAAAAAGTTTTCCAACAACTGGAATAATGCACGGTACAAACAGAGTGTGAGGTACAGTGTGTACAGATTAGCTGCAGTGCTAATGGGCTAGTTATCTAAATGACCACCTGGGTGTCTCTTGGCTAGATGCAGTTACATAATTGGATGTGGCAATTGCTTGTGCTAAAGTACAATGCCATGTAATGGACAATTGATCCTTTTCCGTGAACAAGAAGTGAAAAAAAAAATACATAGAAAAAAGTGTGACCAGAAGCATGTATTTATGATGCTATTAAATCTGTTCATGAATGACTTTTTCAACAGCACACACATATTAACTATCATCACTCAGCTAAACAAGGATATCATTGACTGTTTAATTTAAGGACTTTTTGTGTTATTGTTCACAGCTAGCCTAAAATATGTTTTCACTGTTTCTTTATGCCTTAATAGCCCAGAAATATAGTCCATTGAGCAACATAGCCCACAATGTTCCAATTTAAACAGGTCTGTCTTGCCCAGTAGAAGGTTTCTGTGATTTGGGGCACTGTAGCACTGTTGCTTATGTTGCACACATCTGTGGAGCTGCATGCTTGATCTGCCATGGCCCTCAGGTGGGGGTTTCTATGGGCATGTTGATCAATGCACTTTAACTTTTTGTAACTTAAAGTTTTTTTTTTATATATATATATATACAAATAGCTCCTCTTCAGAAGGAGGGTTTCAGTGTGTTCATTTTGAGTGTGAGAAGGACAGAGAAGGGATAAAGCCTACTTCACTTTTCAGAAACACTCAATCAATAAAAAGAGAATGAATACTGGGTTTGTGGACCCACTAATGTTTGTGTATTTATCCGTGAAGTATATTGGGGATTTGTTATAGTACAAATGAACAGTTTTACAAATGTGCAGACATTTTACGCTGGCTTCATTAAGTCATTTTCACTTTATTGAGAAACATAGCACATTTACATTATTGTTTTTGTAAATACTGAGCAGAAACTGTGATATTGGTTTCATACATTGCTTTTGTACATATATTTGTTAATAAATCAGTTTAGTAATCTGATACTTTAATAAGAATTGACAAAGCTCAAACATCAGCAGTGTTGTTTTTTCTTCAAAACTATGAGGTCTATACTGTAAAAGCTAAAACTAAGTTCTGCCCTAAGAAAAATAGAAAAGAAAAAAAAGACAACATAGAAACTGTAAAAAGGTTAAAATGCTAAAAGGTTATATTATTGTGTCTTCAGTTTATGTTTCCTCTGTAGTATCAGAGCCAAAAAAGAACCCTGTTTATGATCAAGACACAGGTTTCAGGGGGTTTATTTGTTTTGTTTTTTTGGTGGTGGTGTGGTCTCTGGGGGACAGAAACAAGACTTTACAAATTTAAACATCAATGTCTTTAGAAGTAACCGCTCTTTGTTGGTTCACACTGTTTAAGCCAATCTTCAGACTAGGTATTGTAGTACTGAGCACCAGTGACACTACACAGGTTATACACTTTGTGCAATTGTGCAGCTCTTTCATTAAGGTGTGATTCAGTCTCCAGTCACATGCGCTGTGCAGAGCCTGCGTCTGTCTGTGGGTGGGAGGTGGCAATAGGTACACCTGCTTCACTTGTACTCGCATGATGGTGCTCCAGCACAGTATTTGCACATTCAATTTCTTGTTCAGGGTGACTCACACATACCAGAAACCAGGTTCTTTTTTGTTTTCTGGGTCTTATACACATTGGTTAAAACAATAGTAGTTCCCCTTTTCCTTTAATGTATTACCTTGTTATACTTGCTACCTTAATGTTTTCTGGGTCTATTTTCTTCCCCTTAACCATTTTCAAAATGTGTTCCCTTATCTCTTTTGTCCTGACACCATAAATAATTGGATTGAAACAACATGGAAAAAGGAGGTATAATAGACTTATTAGAATATGAACATCGGGGGACATGGAGTTCCTGATTCTATATGCAAGATATGAACACAAAGCTAAGAGATATGACACAAGAATGACAATCAAATGAGTGCCGCAGGTATGGACTGCTTTTTGACGTGCTTTTCCTGATGCAGATTTAAGCACTGCACAGAAAATGTTAATATATGAATAGCAGATGCAAAAAAGGTCCATACCTGTAATACAGAAAATGGCCAGTAGTCCCATTATGCTGTTCTTGGTTGTCTCCCCACAAGCCAAACCAACTAGTACCATGTGATCACAATAAAAATGCTCAATAACATTTGAAAAACAGAATGAAAGAGAACCAGCAAGGATGACAATGACAGAAATTAATAATCCACTTCTTATCAGGAATGCAACAGATAGCTTATAGAAAGTAGAACTATTCATGTAATCATTATAGCGCAATGGGTTACATATGGCAACATAACGATCCAAAGCCATCATCATAAGTATGATTGATTCAAAAGAGCTTATCAAATGGACAAAAAACATTTGGACAAGACAACCGTACAGAGAAATTCCATTTAGGTTCAATACAAGGTTAAGGAACATATTTGGGACAAATGTTATTGGTGCACTTAGATCCACAATTGCAATGGCAAAGATTAAAAAGTACATGGGGGAATGTAAACTTGTTTGTGTTTTGATTACAAAAATTATTACAGAGTTACCAACTACAGCCACTAGAAACATGAGAAAGAAAGGAATGAAAATATAAGGCTTGTATTCAGAAAATCCTGGAAATCCAAGAAAAATGAAGTCAGTGTAAGAATGGTTTCCTACTGGTTTTTCTTGCATTGTGATTCCAGTGCTGTTGGCTTTAAACATGCCAGATACCTGTAAAACAAAATAACATTATTGCTTCATACCTATCTATCTATCTAGCTATCTCTCTAGCTATCTATATAATGTTTCCTGTATATATAAAATTAAACAACCTGTTTCTTTTTTACAAAGCCAAACACCTTATTTTAGCAAAACACTACCACATTTAACAATGTAAGGTAGAAAGTCTGATATTTCTTTTCTTTTTAAATATATACCAGAGCTGCCACCATTGTGAACGGATTTCCAGCACAGGGTTAGTCGGGTTATTTAGGAGAACTGATTCTGGAACCCTACTAGTCGAATGTAATTTAAAGGTATAGGGACATATTTCAAGCATTTACTCCAGTCTATAGATAACTCCTACTTTTTATAAGGAAAAAAAAAAGAAAAAAACTCCTGCACATTTTACAAACTAATAAAACAAAAGGTCTTTATTTGTTTCTTATTTTGTAACATTAACTTTTCCCCATAATTATACTTACCATGCTTTAATGTGGTTTACCATCCATTGCACCTCCCATTACCATACGTCTCTGTAATTTACTACACTTGCTTGACCTTGTCCTCTACTACAGTTGTAATTGTACCATGGTATACTGCCCCATGGCTATAATAGTTAGTATCATGTGCAAACCAGTAGCTGTTTTTATTTATTGAATTTAAATTTCATTTTACTACATGTTTTTTATGTATTGCCCACATTACATAAATAGCTTACATAGCGTTCCAATCAATTTATAATATTATAAATATTATTACATTTTTGTTTCAGCAACTAACACACATAATATCATTAATAATACTCACACTATTTAAAAAGGAATCCCTTCTTCACTCTCCAGTTTGACTACACTGTTATCCGACGCTTGACAATAACTCCTTTAAATCCCTTTCCTATTCCCCAGAGGTGTGGCTTTCTGTTGATTAATTCTGCTTCTTAATTGGAGTTCAGATGCCCATTGCTTAATATAACCCTTAACTACATGTTATGAGATCAGAATTTTGAAAATACTGTATCTTTTTTGTTTTGTACCTGTTTCCATAAATAACACTCTAAACCTTGTGCTGTTGATCCAATGGACACTTTCCACACGCTGAGCAAAAGCAGCCAAGTCATACTTTATGTAACAGCTCACTGTCAAATGTAATTTGTCCATGATTCAATTAATTTTGGAAGATTTTGGGAGTTCTGTTATTTATGTTTTTTTGTTTAATTAAACTCCGATTGTAACAAATCAGAGTGTACACTAACCCACACCTATGTTGGTTGTGGATCCCTTTCCTAACACCATCAATGCAGCACCTGCAGCAGTATTTCTTCTAGTCTAAACCCATTCTGCTCTCCTATACTTAAACCTAGGTTGGCAGCATGTCTCAGGTGGAGCACCTGGTTCTCAAATCATTTACACAAAACACAGAAATGAACAAAATACAAATGAAACTATAGACACTGAGGGCTGCGCGCACTGTAGCAGGAAGTGGAGAGAGAGGCTGCATTGTCCAGAGGGGAGGAGGAGAGATGCTGCGTGGTGGTACCGGTGGAGAGTCGAATAGATGAGGCACCAGGAAGATGACCCGGACCTGCATCCAGTGATACAGTGGCTGGAGGACCAGCAGAGGCTCCCCTGGGAGGAAGTAGCTTGGCACTCCACTGCCACCCGAGGGCTGTGGTCATAGTGGTCTGGACTGGCCCTGAGAGATGGAGTCCTCCAGCGCCAATGGAAGGAGCCAGCGATGGGGGAGGTGAGGTGGCAGGTGGTGGTCCCCCAAGCACAGTGCCAGGAGGTGCTCGACTCCCATCATGGAACCCCAAGCACTGTGCCAGGAGGTGCTCGACTCCCATCATGGAACCCCAAGCACTGTGCCAGGAGGTGCTCGACTCCCATCATGGAACCCCAAGCACTGTGCCAGGAGGTGCTCGACTCCCATCATGGAACCCCAAGCACTGTGCCAGGAGGTGCTCCACTTCCATCATGGAACCCCAAGCACTGTGCCAGGAGGTTCTCCACTCCCATCATGGAACCCCAAGCACTGTGCCAGGAGGTGCTCCACTTCCATCATGGAACCTCAAGCACTGTGCCAGGAGGTACTCGACTCCCATCATGGAACCCCAAGCACTGGACACTTTGGGGTGACGAAGACGCTGCGGGGGTCTTCTGGGGACAGTGCAGACGGGACGTTGAGGACCACTGTCGGTGCTGCAACACCTGCACTGCCCGGAAAGGACCCCCGAGCCGGTCGCGCACCCCCCTCCAGGAGTACCAGGTCGGCGGACCCATGAAGAGGGTCGCTGTGGATGTCTTGGGCCCCTTTCCATGCTCAGAGAAGGGGAACCAGTTCATCTTAGTGGCCCTCGACTGTTTCACTAAGCGGCCAGAGGCGGAGACGGTCGCTAAAGCACTGCTGGAGGGGTTCTTCAGCCGGTTCGGGATCCCCCAGGAGCTCCATGTAGACCAGGGGCACAACTTCCAGTCTTTGTGGAGATGTGCCGGTGCCTGGGGACTAAGAAGACCAGGAACACCCCACTCCACTCACAGAGTGGAGCAGCTGGCTGTGACCACCGCCAACCACCAAAGGGACTGGGACACCCACCTACCTCTGGTGCTGCTGGCTTGTCACTCTGCTGTGCAGGACTTGACTGCATGCACTCCAGCCCTACTCATGCTGGGGCGTGAGCTCCGCACACCTGCTGAAATGGTTTTCGGCCGCCCCCCAGATATCCCCGGTGTATCCCAGGGTCCTGAGTATGCCAGGAGGCTGCAAGACTGGCTTCACCCGGGACCAGCTGCAGGCTGCTGGGGTCAGCCAGAAGCAGAACTATGACCTCTGGACTCAGGGGCGCCAGTTTAACACTGGAGAGCTGGTCTGGGTCTACAGCCCCAGAAGGAAGCGGGGTCATTGCCCCAAGATGGACAGCCACTGTCTCAGGCCTTGCCAGGTCCTGGAGCGGATTGGGGAGGTCGTAAATCGGGTGCAGATGCCATGGAGAGGGCGCAAGGTGGCCCTGCACCGGGACCGACTGGCTCCCTACCCGGGAGGGGATCCGATGCAGAATGACCTGGAGGCCATTTCCTCCTGCCCCATCCTGGTTTGCCTGTTCCTGATAGCTCCTTGCCTAAGGCCTCTGCACCACTGGGCTCTTGCTGTCCATCCCCTGTGGCTGACAGGGGAAGAACACGCCCAGAAAAATCGTTTTCGAGACTTTGTCGTTCCCTCGGACTCTGTGTTTGTCATGTCTTGTTTCTTGTTGCATATATTGTACAAGAACGGGGCACGCCACCAGCAGTAGGGTAGTGCGTGTATGCGGGTATGGTGGGTGGAACCCTCCCCCCAGGCTAGGGGGGGGGGGGGCAAGCCGCGAGCAGGAGAAGGTGCACAGACTTGAGAGCGAGTGGTTGAGCATGCCTGTGAGGGACAGAGTAATAGGCTAAAAGTGATGAAGAAAGCCTGGAGTGTGCAGTAAAGACTTTGTGTGATGTACGCATCTGAATAGTAGAAGACCAACTTTAGGTAATTGGTCCAGCTGTGGCCGCTAGCAATCCATCAGGGCAGTGTGTGCGTGTCCAAAAGCTGGAACTTAGAACGTGTTGTTAATCAGCTCTACTGTGGCTATAGAGCAACGGGTCATTAGCTGTAGCTAGTATATTAGGTCCCCTGCCATTGAACATTATTTGCAAAACATAAATGCTACATCTTAAGTAAAATCCACGGCTAACTCATCCCTATAAAACATATTTTGGATGTTTGTTTTTTTTCCAGATATACGTGTTGTTTAAAATTCTCTTGCAATTTCAAATAGCCAGCAGTAAACTGTATGAAGCGTTTTAATTTATAATTGTCCTCTGAGATTAATAATCCTTTAAACCTCAATTACTTTTAGCAGCTTCATGTCATCCACCATAAAAAAGAAAAAAAAAACACAAACTACACATCAAATTTTTTTTTTTTTTTTTTTTTTTTTGCTTCAAACCAATTACTTACAAAAGATCATGCAGGTAGCACCTTAACAGAATTAAACACACCTCATAAACTATTTGTAAAGTTTGACTATAATGCAACACTTCTAGATGGAAATTAGAGATTCAATTCCAATTTGATGGTTTTCATCAGGTTTACCATTTGTGTTAATAAAACTTGCTCTGCATCATAGGGCCCAGAAGGCTTTTAGCCATAGATTTCTTCAATACATGCAGTCGCTGAAAGAGGCCGCAAGCTTGCTTTCAGCTGCTCAGATACTGGTGTCTCAGAAGTATTACCGTAAGTGATTCACGGGGGAGGGGGGGGGGGGGGGGGGCTATCTGTTTGTATGCACTTAGTCTCTGCAAATCTCTAAACAGATACAAAAACCTAACTCCCCACTTTTCACCTGGGTCTATGAATGACTACTGCAGGTGCTGGCTATTATAAGTGATCTGAATGTAATGAAAGGGACTATACGTGACAATAATATAATGATGCTTTAATATAAAGATATGCATATCTTAAATATTATTTTGATTTTGTAACACATTGTTGTTTACATGTTGACTGAACCCTAATCCTAACCCTAACCCTAATCCTAACCTGAGCAGCACAGTATACTGACTTGCAATTTGAGCTGTGTTATTAAATCAAGATACAGTACCTTTGGGCTGTGCATGGCTGAGCTCTGTTTGGATTGCTTCAGAGCCAGCAGGCCCCTGATACAACAGGCAGCTTGCTGCTAATACATATAGTGTAACAGATGATTTAGGGGTGAAACAAACACAATCTTGGCTCTTTAACAGCAATTCATTTACATAAAATAATACAACAATTAGGAGTTTACCTAAGAGAAACAATAATTAACATGTTTATATACATTTATTAAATCAGAAAAAATAAAACAAACTAAACACCAACCCTAACTCTCACCTTAATCTTAATGCACAATGAATCCATATCATAACCCTAATCTTAACACAGCTTTGGACTATGCTTGGTTGACCTCTGTTCTGACCAATTATCAATGGAGGTTTTTCATCCATCAGAATTTATTCTACTTGGATTCCCTGTTTTTTTTATTTTTTTAATGGGAAACATTTTCATTGTATTCATTGCTTTATTATATACATAGCAAATGAAGGAGAGCCTACAATCTCCAATGTACCTTTCCATTTCCATTTTAGCTTTAGTTGACATTGGCTTTGTCACCAGATTTTTACCAATGGAAACCACCATCATGTTGGCCATGGCAATAGATCGGTATGCAGAGATATGTAATCTTTTGCATTACTCAGAAATAATAATAAAAAAATGAGTGGCCATAATATTAGTTGATGTTCTGAAAGCTACTTTAGCAGTTATGATAAAAAAAAATAAATAATAAAAAACCCTTTCTTTCTAATAGATGGGCATTTTGGAGAATCAGTATAATTAAACACTGTTATTGTGACCACATGTCTGTGGTACAATTGGCTTGGGCAGACACAACCCTTAACAGCATAGTGGGGTTGTAGTTTTTGCCATAGTAGGATTTGATCTACTCTGCATGGCTCTTTCCTATGTTAGAATTATTAGGGCTGTGTTTATAGAAATTTTTATAGTAATTTATAGAATAGGTAAATCCCTTTCTTACGATGTCTATATTTTAGTTGTTCTGCTATTTTTAAGAAAACATTTAACATGAAACATGTTGGGCTACCACTACTTGTGAGACAGCTTTCTCATGAAAACCTTTTTGCATGTATTTTCTAAAAGGTTTTGTAATTTGTATGGGGAGTGTCCTCTTATGTATTGCAGTTTGATTTAATAAACATAAACATAGATATAATTCAGGTCACAAAGTGTTATTGTATTTTCATTTGATTCAGGCCCCAGCCTAATAAAATAGTGTAGCAATCTTCACAAAGATGCCACCTACCGGGTCAGTAAATAAACGAAGGCATGTAGCTCAAGGAAATTAGCTCTTATTTGGCAGCAATCCCCAGCCTTACATTCTGACGAGAGGCTCTGGGAAAGACCCTGCCCCTTTAGAGCAATGTTGCTAACTGGATACAGCAACACAAAGGCAAGGTAGAAGATTACTGAGTACAGCAAACTGAAAGATCGGTCACAGTGACTACACACACACACACACACACACACACGCACATGCACATGCACACACATACACACACACACTTGTACACGCACACACACACACACACACACACACACACATGCACGCACACACACACACACACGCACACGCGCGCACATACACACACACACGCACATGCACATACACACACGCACGCACACACACACACGCGCACATACACACACACACACACTTGTACACGCGCGCACACACACACACGCACGCACGCACACACACACACACACACGCACGCACACACACACACACACACGCACACACACACACACAACTGTCGGGCTTGCGCCCCCAGCCCCCCCCGGAATGTCCTAAAGAGAGTGCACAGTCTGACTCGCCACAATATATTAGCCTTTATATTATATATTGTTATGCTTGTAGAAGGGAGCAATATGTGCCTAATATGTCAACATTGGAGACTGCAGAATATTCATTGACAAGCCTTTGGAGAAAATAAGGCCACTGTGTTATCGTATAAATTCATTAAACTGTATCATGAGCACTACAGGTCATTAAGTTAGTTTTGTATTGGTTTTGTTTTTGTTTTTTCTCCACATCCTGTCATAACATGGGACAGATTGAATCAAATGTCCTCACCTATTTGTTTTATTTTTCATACCAAGCAATTGGTGGCATTGTGAATTTTTTGGGGTGTGTGTCATTTTAACATAATTTTCAAGCGTTGTAAGTATTATGTAATGCAGGTCCTTTTTAAAGACAGTGTCAAAGTAGCTCTTATATAGCTCATTTGAAGATTCGGGTTTTAAAACAAAAACAGCTGTTACATCATACCAAAGTACACCAAAAACAACTATAGACTAGTCTAATATTGTTTTTCAATATGTTCACATAGTTTGCCATGTATACCTTTTCTTAGGTACTGTATTGTATCCAGCTCTTTTAACCAGCACGCTGTATTATCCAGCACTGTTCTGGTCCCATGTGATGCTGGGTTAGACAGGTTTTATTATATGCTTTTCGATGCTGCGCATTCTGCAATTTTTACACATGCTAATGCTCATGCTTATGCTCTGTTGTTCAGTGACTGCAAGTATCATGTTTGACAATTTGTGAGCTTTTTTGGACAATCAGTGGAATGTTTCTGTGATTTGGGGCACTGTAGTGGGTCTGTTGCTTATGTTGCACACATCTGTGGACTCGAGCTGCACGCATGATCTGCCATGGCCCTCAGGTGGGGGTTTCTATGGGCATGTTGTTCAATGCACTTTAACATTTTGAAACTTAAAGTTTTTTTTTTATATATACAAATAGCTCCTCTTCAGAAGGAGGGTTTCAGTGTGTTCATTTTGAGTGTGAGAAGGACAGAGAAGGGATAAAGCCTACTTCACATTTCAGAACCCCTCAATCAATAAAAAGAGACTAAGTACTGGGTTTGTGGACTAATGTTTGTGTATTTATCCGTGAAGTATATTGGGGATTTGTTATAGTACAAATGAACAGTTTTACAAATGTGCAGACATTTTGCGCTGGCTTCATTAAGTCATTTGCACTTTATTGAGAAACATAGCACATTTACATTATTGTTTTTGTAAATACTGAACAGAAACTGTGATATTGGTTTCATACATTGCTTTCATACATATATTTGTTAATAAATCAGTTTAGTAATCTGATACTTTAATAAAAATTGACAAAGCTCAAACATCAGCAGTGTTGTTTTTTTCTTCAAAACTATGAGGTCTGTACTGTAAAAGCTAAAACTAAGTTCTACCCTAAGAAAAATAGAAAAGAAAAAAAAAGACAAAATAGAAACTGTAAAAGGTTAAAATGCTAAAAGGTTATATTATTGTGTCTTCAGTTTATGTTTCCTCTGTAGTATCAGAGCCAAAAAAGAACCGTGTTTATGATCAAGACACAGGTTTCAGGGGGTTTATTTGTTTTGTTTTTTTGGTGGTGGTGTGGTCTCTGGGGGACAGAAACAAGACTTTACAAATTCAAACATCAATGTCTTTAAGAAGTAACCGCTCTTTGTTGGCTCACACTGTTTAAGCCAATCTTCAGACTAGGTATTGTAGTACTGAGCACCAGTGACACTACACAGGTTATACACTTTGTGCAATTGTGCAGCTCTTTCATTAAGGTGTGATTCAGTCTCCAGTCACATGCGCTGTGCAGAGCCTGCGTCTGTCTGTGGGTGGGAGGTGGCAATAGGTACACCTGCTTCACTTGTACTCGCATGATGGTGCTCCAGCACAGTATTTGCACATTCAATTTCTTGTTCAGGGTGACTCACACATACCAAAAACCAGGTTCTTTTTTGTTTTCTGGGTCTTATACACATTGGTTAAAACAATAGTAGTTCCCCTTTTCCTTTAATGTATTACCTTGTTATACTTGCTACCTTAATGTTTTCTGGGTGTATTTTCTTTCCTTTAACCATTTTCAAAATGTGTTCCCTTATCTCTTTTGTCCTGACACCATAAATAATTGGATTGAAACAACATGGAAAAAGGAGGTATAATATACTTATTAGAATATGAACATCGGGGGACATGGAGTTCCTGATTCTATATGCAAGATATGAACACAAAGATAAGAGATATGTCACAAGAATGACAATCAAATGAGTGCCGCAGGTATGGACTGCTTTTTGACGTGCTTTTCCTGATGCAGATTTAAGCACTGCACAGAAAATGTTAATATATGAATAGCAGATGCACAAAAGGTCGATACCTGGTATACAGAAAATAGTCAGTAGTCCCATTATGCTGTTCTTGGTTGTCTCCCCACAAGCCAAACCAACTAGTGCCATGTGCTCACAATAGAAATGCTCAATAACATTTGAAAAACAGAATGAAAGAGTACTAGCAAGGATGACAATGGCAGAAATGAATAATCCACTTCTTATCAGGAATGCAACAGATAGCTTACAGAAAGTAGAACTATTAATGTAATCATTATAGCGCAATGGGTTACATATGGCAACATAACGATCCAAAGCCATCATCATAAGTATGGTTGATTCAAAGGTGCTTATCAAATGGACAAAAAACATTTGGACAAGACAACCGCACAGAGAAATTCCATTTAGGTTCAATACAAGGTTAAGGAACATATTTGGGACAAATGTTATTGGTGCACTTAGATCCACAATTGCAATGGCAAAGATTAAAAAGTACATGGGGGAATGTAAACTTGTTTGTGTTTTGATTACAAAAATTATTACAGAGTTACCAACTACAGCCACTAGAAACATGAGAAAGAAAGGAATGAAAAGATAAGGCTTGTATTCAGAAAATCCTGGAAATCCAATAAAAATGAAGTCAGTGTAAGAATGGTTTCCTACTGGTTTTTCTTGCATTGTGATTCCAGTGCTGTTGGCTTTAAACATGCCAGATACCTGTAAAACAAAATAACATTATTGCTTCATATCTATCTTTCTATCTAGCTATCTATATAATGTTTCCTGTATATATAAAATTAAACAACCTGTTTCTTTTTTACAAAGCCAAACACCTTATTTTAGCAAAACACTACCAGATTTAACAATGTAAGGTAGAAAGTCTGATATTTCTTTTCTTTTTAAATATATCCCAGAGCTGCCACCGCTGTGAATGGATTTCCAGCACAGGGTTAGTCGGGTTATTTAGGAGAACTGATTCTGGAACCCTACCAGTCGAATGTAATTTGAAGGTATAGGGACATATTTCAAGCATTTACTCCAGTCTATAGATAACTCCTATTTTTTATAAGGAAAAAAAAAAGAAAAAAACTCATTTTACAAACTAATAAAACAAAAGTTCTTTATTTGTTTCTTATTTTGTAACATTAACTTTTCCCCATATTTATGCTTACCATGCTTTAATGTGGTTTACCATCCATTGCACCTCCCATTACCAGACGTCTCTGTAATTTACTACACTTGCTTGACCTTGTCCTCTACTACAGTTGTAATTGTACCATGGTATACTGCCCCATGGCTATAATAGTTAGTATCATGTGCAAACCAGTAGCTGTTTTTATTTATTGAATTTAAATTTCATTTTACTACATGTTTTTTTATGTATTGCCCACATTACATAAATAGCTTACATAGCGTTCCAATCCATTTATAATATTATAAATATTATTACATTTTTGTTTCAGCAACTAACACACATAATATCATTAATAATACTCACACTATTTAAAAAGGAATCCAATTCTTCACTCTCCAGTTTGACTACACTGTTATCCGACGCTTGACAATAACTCCTTTAAATCCCTTTCCTATTCCCCAGAGGTGTGGCTTTCTGTTGATTAATTCTGCTTCTTAATTGGAGTTCAGATGCCCATTGCTTAATTTAACCCTTAACTACATGTTATGAGATCAGAATTTTTAAAATACTGTATCTTTTTTGTTTTGTACCTGTTTCCATAAATAACACTCTAAACCTTGCGCTGTTGATCCAATGGACACTTTCCACACGCTGAGCAATAGCAGCCAAGTCATACTTTATGTTACACTGTGGGAGCACAAGGGGAAATGCAGTGCTTCTTGTGGGCCCTTCGTCTTGTACAGCTGTCTTTCTAATGAAATTAGTCAGTCTCACCTCCCGTTGAAGTGAATTCAACATTTGCAATATATCGTGTATCAAGACAAATTCCAATCCAGCTCACTGTCAAATGTACTTTGTTCATGATTCAATTAATTTAGAAAGATTTTGGGAGTTCTGTTATTTATGTTTTTTTTTTTTTTTTAAATTAAGCATCTCCGATTGTAACAAGTCAGAGTGTACACTAACCCACACCTATGTTGGTTGTGGATCCCTTCCTAACACCACCAATGCAGCACTTGCAGCAGTATTTCTTCTAGTCAAAACCCATTCTGTTCTCCTATACTTAAACCTAGGTTGGCAGCATGTCTCAGGTGGAGCACCTGGTTCTCAAATCATTTACACAAAACACAGAAATGAACAAAATACAAATGAAACTAGAGACACTGAGGGCTGCACGCACTGTAGCAGGAAGTGGAGAGAGAGGCTGCAGTGTCCAGAGGGGAGGAGGAGAGATGCTGCGTGGTGGTACCGGTGGAGAGTCGAATAGATGAGGCACTAGGAAGATGACCCGGACCTGCGTCCATTGATACAGTGGCTGGAGGACCAGCAGAGGCTCCCGTGGGAGAAAGTAGCTTGGCACTCCACTGCCACCCGAGGGCTGTGGTCGCAGTGGTCTGGACTGGCCTTGAAAGATGGAGTCAATGGAAGGAGCCAGCGACAGGGGAGGTTAGGTGGCAGCTGCGACCCCTGCAAGGCTAGAAAGGACCCCTGGGCCGGTCGTGCGGCCCCTTCAGCAGTACCAGGTCAACGGACCCATGGAGAGGGTTGCCATGGATGTCTTGGGCCCCTTTCCATGCTCAGAGAAGGGGAACCGGTTCGTCTTGGTGACCCTCGACTGTTTCACTAAGTGGCCGGAGGCATACTATTTGCCATACTAGGAGGCGGAGATGGTCGCTAAAAGCACTGCTGGAGGGGTTCTTCAGCCGGTTCGGGATCCTCCAGGAGCTCCATGCAGACCAGGGGCGCAACTTCGAATCCCGGGTCTTTGTGGAGATGTGCCAGTGCCTGGGGATTAAGAAGACCAGGACCATCCCACTCCACCCACAGAGTGGTGGAATGTTTTAACTGCATGCTGGCCGTGCAGCTGGCTGTGACCACCGCCAACCACCAAAGGGACTGGGACACCCACCAGCCTCTGGTGATCCTGGCCTGTCACTCTGCTGTGGAGCACTCGACTGCATGCACTCCAGCCCCGCTCATGCAGGGACGTGAGCTCCACACACCCGCCAAAATGGTTTTCAGCCACCCCCAAGATACCCCCCCCCGTGTATCCCAGGGTCCTGAGTATGCCAGGAGGCTGCAAGACTGGCTTCACCCGGGACCAGCTGCAGGCTGCTGGGGTCAGGCAGAAGCAGTACTATGACCTCCAGACTCAAGGGCGCAAGCTTAACACTGGGGAGCTGGTCTGGGTCTACAGCCCCAGGAGGAAGAGGGGTCATTGCCCCAAGTTGGACAGCCACTGTCTCAGGCCTTGTCAGGTCCTGGAGTGGATTGAGGAGGTTGTATATTGGGTGCAGATGCCACGGAGAGGGCTCAAGGTGGCCCTGCACCGGGACCAGCTGGCTCCTTACCTGGGAGGGGATCCAATTGGATCCCCTCCCAGGTAAGGAGCCATTGACGATTCCCTCCTGCCCCATCCTGGTTCGCCTGTTCCTGATAGCCCCTTGCCTGAGGCCTCTGCGCCACTGGGCTCTGGCCATCTGTCCCCTGTGGCTGGGGACCCACACAAGGGGGAAGACCACGCCCGCAACGACGCCATTGACCACCGGGTCGTTTTTGAGACTTTGTCCTTCCCTCTGGGACGAGGGATTAAGGGGGAGGCTATGTAAGGACCCAGGCGATGGCATCCTGCTGGACTCTGTGTTTGTCATGTCTTGTTTCGTGTTGCATGTATTGTACAGGAACGGGGCACGCCATTAGCATTAAGGTAGTTAGTGTGTGTGTGCATGCGTGTGTGTGCCCGTATGTTGGGCGGAACCCTCCCCCGAGGCTATAAGTAGGGGAGGGGGCAAGCTGTGAGCAGGAGAAGGTGCACAGACTTGAGAGCGAGTGGTTGTGCATGCCTGTGAGGGACAGAGTAATAGGCTAAAAAGTGATGAAGAAAGTCTGGAGTGTGCAGTAAAGACAGAAGACAGAGAGAGTGGAGAGAGCAGGAACAACAGAGAGAGAAAGTGAGAGTGTGTAGAAGAAAGAAGATAACAGTGAGTGACAGAGTGTGAGATGATGACAGAGAGAGTGAGGGATTTAGTTATTTTATTATTTTTGGCGTGAACCCTGGCCCAAACAGGGATTCACTGTTATTTTATTTAGTTCTATTAATAAAAATGGCAAATTTGGAATCCCATTTGGTCTCCCCGAGTCCTGTTTCACTCGTAGATGCGACGAGATCGTCTGCGACAATATTTTAGTACAGTAGATACAAAGCAAGTAAAAAGTCCTTTCTGCTGGTTTGACGTCATCTAATTCGATGCTGGATTTTTCTTCCTTGAGGAGACTTTGTGCGATGGGGAATAAATGTACGCATCTGTATAGTAGAAGACCAACTTTAGGTAATTGGTCCAGCTGTGGCCGCTAGCAATCCATCAGGGCAGTGTGTGCGTGTCCAAAAGCTGGAACTTAGAACGTGTTGTTAATCAGCTCTGCTGTGACTATAGAGCAACGGGTCATTAGCTGTAGCTAGTATATTAGGTCCCCTGCCATTGAACATTATTTGCAAAGCATAACTGCTACATCTTCAGTAAAATCCACGGCTAACTCATCCCTTTAAACATTTTGATTTTTTTTTTTTTTTCAGACATACTGTACATGTTGTTTAAAATTCTCTTGCAATTTCAAATAGCCAGCAGTAAACTGTATGAGCCTTTTAATTTATAATTGTCCTCTGAGATTAATAATCCTTTAAACCTCAATTACTTTTAGCAGCTTCATGTCATCCACCATAAAAAAGAAAAAAAAAACACAAACTACACATCAAATATTTTTTTTTTTTTTGCTTCAAACCAATTACTTACAAAAGATCATGCAGGTAGCACCTTAACAGAATTAAACACACCTCATAAACTATTTGTAAAGTTTGACTATAATGCGACACTTCTAGATGGAAATTAGAGATTCAATTCCAATTTGATGGTTTGCATCAGGTTTACCATTTGTGTTAATAAAACTTGCTCTGCATCATAGGGCCCAGAAGGCTTTTAGCCATAGATTTCTTCAATACATACAGTCGCTGAAAGAGGCCGCAAGCTTGCTTTCAGCTGCTCAGATACTGGTGTCTCAGAAGTATTACAGTAAGTGATTCACGGGGGAGGGGGAGGGGGAGGGGGAGGGGGAGGGGGAGGGCGCTATCTGTTTGTATGCACTTAGTCTCTGCAAATCTCTAAACAGATACAAAAACCTGACTCCCCACTTTTCACCTGGGTCTATGAATGACTAATCCAGGTGCTGGCTATTATAAGTGATCTGAATGTAATGAAAGGGACTATACGTGACAATAATATAATGATGCTTTAATATAAAGATATGCATATCTTAAATATTATTTTGATTTTGTAACACATTGTTGTTTACATGTTGACTGAACCCTAATCCTAACCCTAACCCTAATCCTAACCTGAGCAGCACAGTATACTGACTTGCAATTTGAGCTGTGTTATTAAATCAAGATACAGTACCTTTGGGCTGTGCATGGCTGAGCTCTGTTTGGATTGCTTCAGAGCCAGCAGGCCCCTGATACAACAGGCAGCTTGCTGCTAATACATATAGTGTAACAGATGATTTAGGGGTGAAACAAACACAATCTTGGCCCTTTAACAGCAATTCATTTACATAAAATAATACAACAATTAGGAGTTTACCTA